>NC_066618.1:193902740-193932740 GCF_025201925.1 Gopherus flavomarginatus
GGATAGTTGTGTTAATTTTCCCAACACGCCAAATCAAATACAATAAGGGAGAGCAGCTTAGAACATGTTCTACTCCAGTTCTTTCCCAGCTTCTCTCTTCCACACCTATTAGCTCTCAGCTCCCTCTTTCATGCTCTGCTACCTGGGAAACCTCAGATACAGTGGGATTTTATTTTAAAGCTAAAAAAAGAATCTGCCCAGTAGGACTCCATCAGCTGCCTTGAAATGAATCCTCAGCTCTTCAGATCATTCAACGGAGCTGTACAGCCCAATAGTGGCTCAAAAAGAAATTGATAATCTGGTGTTCGGAAAATGGAGCATCAGAAGTAACAACAGATGACCATGACTTTTGTTCTCCCTAACAAACTGCTATTTTAAGGAGGATGACCTTTATGACTAGCTGTTTTGGCAAAGACTTGCTCTCTTACAAACCAGTCCTAACTTCGAGTCTTCTTAAAATATTTTCAAGGGAATGAGGTTGCAAGGATGCACACAGATGAAAATGGCAGTATAAAGGCTAAAATGGCATATAGCATCTTTTGGAGTAAGTCACATGGATAATTTATGCCATAATTCTAAAAGCAAGTATAGTTTATTGTACTGAGTGGTCTCATTGAAATCAAGGGAACTATTCATGAAAATAAATTCTGCGTGGGGTAATAAGGACTTGAAGAATCAACTCCATAGGCCCTGATACACCAAAAAATGTAAACACATGCTTAATGTTTAACTTAAAAAAAAATCAGTGGCCATTTATCCTGTTACAAGGAAATAAATGAAGTTAACATATGGAAAAAAGATTCTTAAACATCATAAAAAAAATCAGATGATTCTGGAAAAATTGTAGCCACATGTACCTGTTTTATCCGTTAGTAAATATACTAAACGCCCCAACTCCTCTGGTATGGTGCTGGTTCGTACAACGGTTCCAGGAATATTGTCATCCTTCATAATCATCCATCCATAGGCTGCTTTGCCCATGTCCAAATTCACACGTAAACTGCAAAGAAGAGTATATCATACTCAGTGTAAACCCAAGATAATATCTTAAAAAGATGACACTTATAACCATAAAAAGTTATAATTGAACTAAAAGCTGCTTTTATCATAACATATCAGCAAAATCTTGAAAAATTACTTTTATTTGAAACTACATACTGAGATTATAAACTCTTTGTAGTAGGAACAGTCTTTTTGTTCTTGTTCCCTATGCCATGCCTGGGGTACTAGGCACTACCACAATACAAGTACATATTAATAGGTCTACTTGTCCTTTCAAAGAACTATAAAAAAATTGCAAGTGGTTAAAGATATATTTTAGTTACTGTATTGAAAATATTGATTAAAATGTAATGATGCATAATTCAGCACAATTATATAAATGTTATGAACAATTTCAAAGATTCCATCATTTGTTGATTATAAAAGCTATATTCATTTTGTGATATGGAGACATATAAGTTAGCATGACTTCCCCTTCACAAAAGGCACTGTAAATGTCCCATCAACACTAGCTAGCTTTCATTTCAGAATACAAGATTATGACTAGTGTCCCCATCTTAAAACCAATGAATTTCACATCCTTTCCCAGACAGGTCAGTCAACCAGGGTTCATTTCAGTCCTATTTCTCTTGAAGATCAAATTATGACTTCATTTAAGACTGTCTAATACAGTGCTGTCTGTTTAAAAGTGCTGCTGGGGACAGAATACCAACAATTCCCTTAAGATTCCCAACATGCCATCTTACAGCAATACCAAGATGGCAGAAGTACTAAAAACTTTTCAAATGCTTCCTATCTGTACGCTTGCCACCACAGTGTAATGGATACGAATGTTGTTCATGCACAAGCGACTGTGACTCACTTAAGCGGATAATAATTCACAGATAGCTACATGCCATCTAGACAACAGACATGCTTAATCAGAGTTGTATGATATTCAGCAGTTTCAACACACGTATTTTCATAGTGAAATAAATGTTCATCCACTACCCCTTTTGTAATTTGCTCAGCAAAAGACTACGTAAGGCTCAGGCCAAAAGGAAAAACAGGCTTTTCTGGACACTGGGTTTTTTTCTCTCAAAGGTAATTCTCTGCTATTTCCTTAGTTCCTTCGTTGCCAATTTTGTAGAATATTGATCACCTGGAGGGCTTCTTTAAGCCACAATAAAATTAGTTTAAACAAATAGGAAAGGCAACAGAATAGAGGACTAACAGACTTTTCTTTTTTAAGAAACAATTATAGGTTCATTAGAAGTACCGCTATTTGTTTATTTTTACACATCTACACTGTCCTCAGGAGCCAAAAAATCTTACCGTGTTATAGGTGAAACCGCGTTACACCGAACTTGCTTTGATCCACCGGAGTGTGCAGCCCTCTCCCCCCAAGCACTGCTTTACCGAATTAGTGTTATATCAGGTCGTGTTATATCGGGATAGAGGTGCATTTTGTATAGCGGATCCCAATCCCAGATCTTTCTTCTGATGCTTAGCAGGGACTGCATCGTCTCTATGTGTGGCCATCACCTAGCACATTGTTGACACTACCAAAATACTAATCATGATAAAAGCTTTGTACAATTATTTTTAATAATAACTGTTCTACTTGATCTTCATGGCAAGAGAGAGTACAAGTAACCCTGAATGAAAAGTCTCATTAGATAAAGACTTTTGAGTGAGAGAGAGAGAGATGTTGTGCTCGGTGCTGTACAGGTTCCACATGTTTGGTTGTTAAATACTACTACTTTTAATATTTCCTTTAAAACACTTTTATGCACTAAGAGAATCTTGATTATATGACAAAAATATCTTAAATTCAACAGTTCAAAAATAGTTGAAAGGTGTCAGGTGACAAAAGCCCACAGGTAAGCATAAAAAAGTGACCTTAATGGAGGGCTAGATGCTGAGGGGACATGAAAAATTACAATAGGGTCACGCTTCAAGCAACAAGAAGTAAATCAACTGAGGAATATGCTCAAAGATTTAGATGTCTCTACACACATGCTAGGAGTATTGGGAACAAACAGGAGGAAGTAGTACATAAGCTAAATTACAACTGGTGTCACAGAGATTAGGTAGGATCAGTCTCATGATTGGAATATTTATGGGGAGGGGGGGTTTACTGCTTGTTCAGGAAGGAAAGGCAGGTTAAAAAAGAAGGTGTTGCATTGTTCCGAGGTCCAGAAGGAGATGAGAAGCAGACCAATTGAAAGTCTCTGGGTTAAGACAAAAGGAGTAAAAAAGTAGGGCTGATATCATGGTAGTGGTCTACCACAGACCACCAAATCAGGAGGAGGAGGTGAATGAGGCATTTTTAGAACAAATAAAAGAAAAATTCAAAACATAAAACCTGATTGCAATGGGAGACTACCTACCCAGGACATCTGTTGGAAAAGTAATATGGCAAAATACAAAATCTCCAGTAAGTTCTTAGAACGCATTGGAGTTTTGATTCAAAAAGTGGAGGAAGTAACCAGGGAGACAGGTTTCTTTGCAATGCACAGCCAGGGTGTTAAAGCTGTGGCTCTAGAGGGAGACTATGATAAGAGGAAAGTCTATATTTGATTATGAAACAGAAGTGTCTTCCCTGACTCACACCCATGATGTTTAAACTGAAAACTTTTAATCAGCTCCTCATTGCCTCCTCCCCAACTGCCTTCCACCACTTCCAAAACATTCCCAGGAGAATCTGATGGGAGAAGCCAATGGAAGCACTCTAAGCAGCTGCTGTCCCCCTCCCCTGCTGCAGTTCTTCCTTTGGTTGCTTGTTGCTTCATTGCCCACTTCCCTTACGGGAGCCAAAGGGACACAGAAAAGAGCTTGACCTTACCCTACAAAAGGGCCTACTACAGGATAGCTCCCCTATTCCCATCAACCACCTATGAGAAGACCAGGATGGGGAAAAATAGGAGAAGCTGAAGTCCACTCACCAGTTACAGCTCCCTGATTCTCTACTACAGCCCTCCTATAGATAAGAATGGCCTGGGGCTGCTTTAACTAGCAGCAGCTGGCAACAGTTCCCTAGGTGTTGCACACTAGCTAAGAATAAGCTAGAGCACAGTGTGCTCTATCCATTCCTCTTTCCCACTCCAACACCCCCCTTGCACCAGGAACTGTGAGGAGGGAGGCATAAGAAGCAGCTGAAATGCCAGGAGAATTCCCAGCAGGATACTTCAGGTGGTTTCTACTTCCTTTGCACCACCTGAGTGGAACAAGGAAATGGACCAAAGCAGAGGATCTACCTTCAAGTATTAATTGAGGACCCTTGCCCTTTCTTAAATAATATATTTGGCCCTGAGCTTGAAAAATCTGGACACCACTGATGCAGAGGTTCTATAGAACCAGAGGGACAAGCATAGATATACATGGATTTCCAGGAGCCTGAGATGTTGTGGAACCATTACCTGGCATTTATAAAGACAAACAGGGCCACAGCATATTCTTTCAGAAGCTGCTTGAGAGGCATCTCTGAAAAGGGATGGGGAACAAGTTGGCATGTACTTAATTTATGCAGTCATTTAAAAAAAAGAGTGCCTTTTTTCTGCTTTAAGCGCACTCCTTGACACATTTTAAAAATACAATTATAAAAACAGACTACTTCAGTAACCCTCTTTATCTAACATTTAACATACACAATCCAACAGCTCAAATAATCTTTACATTCTTTAAAATTTCGCACCAGAATCCCCGCAATCGCTCACAGCTAGGAAAAACAAATAGGAATTCCAGTGTGTCCTAAGGTCACCAAAATGGAACTACTTTGGAATACAGAAGGCATGGAAGTGAACTGGATAGCTTTTCTTTTCTAAATGATCTCTAGCACACTCTGATTTGAGTTAATTCTCTGTCCCAAGCAAATGGGATGGGTGATTCTCAAAGAAGATAAGAAACAGGTTCTGTGTTATTACAGGCCTAGCACCATAGGGTCCTGGTCAATTACTAAGGCTTCTAGGTGCTGTGCTAATACAAATAATTGATACTACTACTGCTGAGCTCTTTTCACACAGTGGTACTGTGCTCCATTAGAAAATAACATTTGTGGTTTCAGTTGATGCCCCTTGGTGAAACTTACTTCAAGGATCAGAGAGGAAAAGGACCTTGGATTCCTATACGGAAACTGAGTGAAAAACAGGGAAAGGGCAATCGATTTAACTTCCTTCACGTATTTCAGTGTTTCCTGCAAGCACTGAAATAAAGAAGTGTTGTCTCTTACAGAAAAAAAAAATCAACCCCTTACTTTCAACCTCTTCAGAAAGACACAAACTTCTGGTTTAGGATGAGAGTGAACGGTAATAGACCTTACATCCCTAACTATATACAGTTATATATCAGGGGTGGCCAAACTTACTGACCCTCCAAGCTGCATATGACAATCTTCAGACGTTCGAGAGCTGGGGCATATCTGCTGGGGTACAAGCCCTTACTGCACTACCTTGCTGCAAGGCAGAGGTCCTGATTTCTCCCCCTCCCCCGCATGTCAAGTCTGGTAGGTGGAGAATGTGGGGGCGCCTCAAGCCACATTTTAACTATAAAAGAACTGCATGTGGCTAGCAAGTCATGGTTTGGCCACCCTGTTATATACACAGTAGGAAGTGATGAAATATCACCAAGGAATGGCAAGGTGATCCCTTTTTATGGGTTTCTTGGATATGCTCAAGGAAAAATAAGTTTATCCCAGAGACAGATGTAGTGAGCTGAGAAAGTCTAGTAGTTAATCATCCTCAAAGAAAAAAAGTCAACTGAGGCTTCCTTCCTAACATGTCCCATGGTTTTGACTTGTTGGCTAAGAGATCATCGGTATTCAGGATTACACAGGCTGATGTTATTGACGACATGTCCATGTGTGATTTTGGACTCTGCAAGACAGAACACACAGTCCAGCTAGCGGAAATTAATGTTACAGCCAGAGTACAGGACAGGCAGAGGCTGAAATTTTCAAAGCAGTCTAGGAGATTTAGACACAACTTCTACTAACTTTAAAAGAAAATATGTCAGTCTTCCAGACTGCTTTGAAAAACTAAATCAGAATACACAAGGACAATGATTTTGAGATCTGAGGATGAGGTAGGAAAAGAGAGATAATCGAGGGAAAGATGAATGGAATGTTATCAGGAAAGGTTATTTTATCACATGGGGGAGTACTCGAAGGAACAGTGGAACAAAATATTAAAATGTATTGAGAGAAATTATTGGTAGCTTTACTGATACTCATTGCTTCTAAAAGGACTGTTATAACAGGAAAAGAACAATCTCTTGTAGCAAACGTTATAGAAACATATTAATGAGATAAGTTAATAATCTCATTAAGAACTTGGAGGATCAATTTCTTGCAACTGTGTACGTTGGAATAAATTTTTATGTATCAAAGCCTATCTGATATCTTACATCAAAGCTAAATCAGAAAAACCAAGAGATGGAGAACAGCTATTAGGGAACTTATTCTACCCCCTAACACTGAAGGACTTTCTAGTGATATCCCTATCTTGTTTTCAATGTCCCAAGCAATACAGTGTCCATCAATTCCCCTCTGAGTTTAGTCCAATAAATCTCTCACTAGAATTCCCCTATATTCAGGGCTACCTTTCCTTTTGCTGTTTGTTCCATTACACCTGTCTAGTCCGGATACTGCATAAATTCTTCCTTTTTCATCCTCTCTTCTTTCTTCAGCAGCTCAAAGGATGGATTGAAATAAACTGGCCTAAATTCTGTGGTGAGTCTATGGGTTTCTCTGGCAGATAAATATGAAATCTCAATTTTTAATGTAGGTAAATATGATACACAAATAATGCAAACAGACTGGTATTTTATATTACTAATTTTAATATTTAATAAATTTACTTTGTTGTCTCCTAGTTTTCAATACACTACAGAAGATGTCAGAGGGAAGGTGGAGATTTTAGCCCCTACGAAGACATGGAAAGTTTTAAAACTCAGGAGTCAGTTGAGGCTTTTGGCAATGAAAGAGGATCCATCTCTTTCCCACCTCTTTGTGAACAGGTAAGAGGTGACTAAAACCTGAACTTTTCATTCCACACCCAGCAAACTATGAGGGCCACCAGTTTCCCCAAGGCATCCTCACCCAATATCTGAACATGGGAAACTATCAGGAATATTGCAGTACTATGGTTAAAGATAAAGAGAAAACCCAAAAGTGAGATCTCTGCATCTGAACTAAGCCAGAGAACTTGGATGATGAGAATTAGGCCTGGTCTACACTACGCGTTTAAACCAAATTTAGCAGCATTACTGATTTAATCCTGCACCCGTCCACACAATGAGGCCTTTTATATCGATATAAAGGGCACTTTAAACCGATTTCTATACTCCTCCCTGACGAGAGGAGTAGTGCTGAAATCGGTATTGCCATGTCAGATTAGGGTTAGTGTGGCTGCAAATCGACGGTATTGGCTTCTGGGCAGTATCCCATAGTGCACCATTGTGACTGCTCTGGAAAGCAATCTGATCTCGGATACACTGGCCAGGTAGACAGGAAAAGCCCCGTAAACTTTTGAATTTCATTTCCTGTTTGCCCAGCATGGAGGTCTGATCAGCACGGGTGGTGATGCAGTCCCAAATCCAAAAAGAGCTCCAGTATGGACCATACTGGAGATACTGGATCTGATCGCTGTATGAGGAGATAAATCTGTTCTATCTGAGCTCTGTTACAGAATACGAAATGACAATGCATTTGAAAAAATCTCCAGGCTATGATAGACAGAGGCCACAGCAGGGACTCAGCACAGTGCTGCGTGACAAGTGTAACGGAAAGCCAAAGAATCAAATGGATGCTCATGGAGGGAGGGAGGGGGTACTGAGGACTCCAGCTATCTCACAGTTCCTGCACTCTCCGAAAAGCATTTGCATTCTTGGCTGAGCTCCCAATGGCTGAAGGGTCAAAAACACTGTTGCCAGTAGTTCAGGGAATATGTCATCAATTTATCCCCCCTTCCGCCCTCAAAGAAAAGGGAAAACAATAGTTTCTCGACACTTTTCAATGTCACCGTATATCTACTGGATGCTGCTGGTAGACGGGGTGCTGCAGCGCTAAACAGCAGCATCCTCTCCTCTCTCTTCCCCAGTGGCAGACGGTACAGTACAAAATGACTGACAGCCATCCCTCGTCATCATCCTGTGAGTGCTCCTGGCTGGACTCGGTAAAAATGGGAATGGACTCCCTGTCATTCCTGGCAGATGGTACAAAATGCTGGGTAACCGTCCTCATAATAGCAGCTGGAGTCTGAGCTCCATCAGCCCCCTCTCCCCGCCTTTTGCACCTAAAGAAAAGATTCTGTACTCTCTGGACTATCATAGCACCGGGAGGCTGCCTCCCCCTCACTTTATCTCACTAAAAAGTCAGTGTTTCTTATTCCTGAATTCTTACTACTTCATCACACAAATTGGGGGACACTGCCACGGTAGTCCAGGAGGGGTGTGGGAGGAGGGAAGCAACTGGTGGGGTTGTTGCAGGGGCATCCCCTAGAATGGCATGCAGCTCATCATTTCTGCGGGATCTCTGGGGCTCTGACCCGGAGCGGCTGTGCTCTCTGGCTCTCTAGTAGACTTGCCCCATATTCCAGGCAGGACTGACCCTATTTTTAGACAAAACGTAAAGAAGGGAATGACTCGGAGAGTCATTCCCATTTTTGTCCATGCGCCCCCGGCTGATCTCAGCGAGGCCAGACAGGAGCACCCATGACAGCAGCAGACGGTACAGAATGCTTGATAACCGTCATCACCAATTCCCAATTGCAAAAGATACAAAATGATTGAAAACCGTCATCTCATCACCAAATTACAATGGCAGACAGTGCAATAGGGATTGTAACCATCTCTGCTACCTTGCAAAGGCAAATGAATGCTGCTGTGTAGCACTGCAGTACCACGTCTGTCAGCAGCATCCAGTACACATACAGTAACAGTGACAAAAGGCAAAACAGGCTCCATGGTTGCCATGCTATGGCGTCTGCCAGGGCAATCCAGGGAAAAAGGGCGCGAAATGATTGTCTGCCATTGCTTTCACGGAGGAAGGATTGAATGACGACATTTACCAATAATCACCCGCGACACTGTTTTTGCACCATCATGCATTGGGATCTCAACCCAGAATTTCAGTGGGCGGGGGAGACTGCGGGAACTATGGGATAGCTACGGGATAGCAACGCACAGTGCAACGCTCCAGAAATCGACACTAGCCTCGGTACATGGACGCACACTGCCGAATTATTGTGCTTTGTGTGGCCGCGTGTACTCAACTTTATACAATCTATTTTACAAAACCGGTTTATGTAAAATCAGAATAATCCTGTAGCGTAGACATACCCTTAGATGCTATCCCGATAGCACAATCAGGGCCCTCAACAATGCCAGCAGAGATCTCCCAAGCCCTGGTTTGAGGCCTTGGTGTGGTCCTACCCATTAAGTTAATGAAGCACAGCAGGAATTTTGGCTGGTGCCTCTTGCTACAGATGAGCCAGAAGGAGAATTGTGCAGTGGAGGTTGCACCAGAGTTCACTAAGACAGCAGGAGAGGAGCAAACTGAGCTGCCACTCAGACATTCTCAGATCTGGTAAGAGGGTGGAGGGCTAAAATGGATGGCAGAAGAAAACATTTATTTGAGAGGACAAATGGGAAGGGTTAAGGGGAAAAAATGGAGAGAGAGTAGACAAAAAGGGGGAAGTGGCAGGAGTGGAGATTAAAAGTAAGGGAAGAAAGGGAAAGCAGAAAAGCAGGGAGAAGAGGAGAGACAAAAAGGGTTGAAAAGAGACATGGAGGAAAGAAAGAACAAAAAAGGAAATGAGAGCAAAAATGGGAGAAAAGAAACCATGGGGAAAGAGATCTGATTGCATGTGGGAAAAAAAAGCCATGGAAACCAAGGTGGGGTCAGGGAAAATGGGAATAAAACCACTAAACCGGAGGGAGTGGGGCAGGGAGGGCAAGAGGTAGAAATAGGAGAGGAGGCTTGGAGAGGAAAATTACCAAGGCAGGATCAGGCTACTAGTAGGTATTTGGGAAAAATCCTTTGTTTTGGCATAACTGAATCCACTATATGAACTGAACATTTTTCAACTGATCTTTGCTCCTTAAAGAATTTGTACTGGTCTGTCAAAATATATCTAATCCTCTGAGGCTACAAAATAGTGGGTAAGTAAGTATGGGTGTAGCCTAATTTATTAAAATATTGTCTCAATATTTTACTATTATTAAATATTCACTGAAATACTTCAATAATTTCACAAAACTAGATAATTCTCTTGTGCTTCCTGCGCTCAAGAACTCGATTTGTTCCAGGGTGATTCTGCTGCTGCTGCTGCTGTATATGACTTCTGTTTTCATGTTCAAGAGGAGCTAGAACAGCTCAAATTAAGTTAAATTAATTTCCAATTTGAAATCTAAACAAATTAGCTTGAATGAGTTAAAAATAGTTTTAGGTACTACGCCTGCCCAGAGGCCCCCTGACAATTTATGCAGCCTTACAGTCATATTTTCCTAATTTTAAAAAAGGTTTTTCTTTCTTTCATTGTTGTGTGAAAGAGGTACACTGAACAGCAAAAACTTACTGATCTGTTATGGAGGTAAAATCATGAAAGACTGTGCTATTAAAATGTATAAAGTAAACAAAATTAAAAAGAGAAAAAAAATTAGTGTATTTCAGCCACAGTAGGCATTATTTGTATTGATATTAGATAAAAGATATCAAATAGAAAAGCTTTCAAAAACAAATACTGCAGCAGAGGGAGGTTGTCTCAAAAACAAAAAATAAACACTGGAGCAGATGACCAGTACAAGAATACTGGCACAGGATGGATAATATTCAGGCCCTGGACCAGCGACAGTCTTCTGATTTGATGTCTCCTAACCTGTAGGGTTAGGAACTGAAACTTTATATGCCTGGAAAGGGGAGCTTCCCAGCTTTGCAATGGAACACACTTAGAATTTATATCCAGTCAGTTTAGCATACATCTTTAGCTCTGAACAGTCCTTATATATAATATTTTTAAGTAATGATATTTTTATGTATAGAATAGCTACAATACGTCAAGTATGTATAAAGGAGATTTTATTAATTTCTTCTCTCCCTCAAAGAACTGCACAGTTAGTTTCACACTACTGCAATTAAGTGACCTAGGCTACAGATGGGAAAATACAAAACTAGTTATAACTGCTTAAATCCTTTGTATAATTTTTTTTTGTAAAACACATGTAATATACAGAACACATGACATGGAGTGATATAAAGGTTCATTTAAACTCACTGGGATGGCCTGCTTATCTCACGAGTAGAAAAGCCTCTCACAAGTCATGTGGACATCTCAATCTTATGATAATAAACCCTTTAATGCCACATAACCTCATCACATGTTCTGTCCTGATATCTCATATGATATATATGAAGCACTTCTGCCATGGGGAGCATGAGCCATGATATAATTTAACAGCAGACTTGCTAGATCATAGCAGTAGGACAATCAGACACACTTTTTAGATATGGACTTTTTAGTAAATTGAATTAAGTCACTAGGAGAGGCAGTTGGTTCCCAGGACATCTCCAGGGTTTGTTTGTTTTTTAACCACATACAGATTACTGAGTTCTAGTATAGGTCTGAGCTACCTGGAATGTTGTGTATGAGAGAGTACCTGGAATAAAACCCCTTCCCCTATTTTTCTCAGAAGCAGATGTTTTAGGACTGTTAGGAGGGGTGGATTCTCAAGGGCATTCTCATAATTAACAGGAAGAGATGGGCAGGCAATGTAGCTATTCATAATCTGAAGGATTCTCTGTTACATTGAACAGTGGTCAAGACTCAATGTACTCTGAGGTGACCATTAGGCCTTTGAGGGTAAAATGCCAGAAGTCTCCCTCTGAAGTCCTGTGAAGCTGCTGGCATTGATAGAATTGCTATAGACTCTGGAGCCTTTTAGCTTTGGAGCCTCTGGAACTTGAAGAAAGGGGGTTTAGGACACCTCAGTTTCTGCTGCTGTTGAGGCCAAACACCTCCCCCCCTAAGGATATCAGGCAACTTTGAATCCAGTCAATGATTCAAACACTAGTTTATTAAATTCTAAGAAGGTGCATTTCACACTACACTTTCTATAGCAGGTGGTGGTGGTGGTGGAGTGAAATACTGAGCCCAGAGATTACAGGCTCTTTGTCACTTACATCTCTTTGTAAAAACAGCCTCCACCTGGTCCTCAAACTTTTTTGGGTGTATTTTATGGTAGGTCATCTAGCTTCCTAATAGTATCCAAGTGTAATTATGCACATCTACAGGTATCTATTCATAAGGTAGCAGCTGCACTGAAGGTTGCCGAGACCAGATGACAGGCCAACTTAACACTGTTTTGAAATACCTTCCATGCCTCCTGACTCCACTCTTGGAGCACACGCTCAGAGCATGAACTTTCTTCTACAAGTTTGAGTCATGGCTGTGTTGACCTGAAAATGCTTCCAAGTGGCATCTGAGGACTGGTAAACTCTGAAGAAGTCAATCCCACCTCTGAAGCTCCAGATTCTGTGGTGCCAACAATTTGGTCAGTCTTTACTGCGCCACAGCTGCATCAAGTTCTCATCATGGAAGTATAAGTAAGCTGATAAACAGTTCTTAGGGATGAATACTAGGGGCTGTGGACAAATAGTTCTTAATGGAAGGTCCTTAACTCTGGAATCCCCACTGGCCTGACAAAACTTCACTTTATCCATCTTCAGGGCATTATTCAATATACATATGGTACACATATTATAGTTTTTGCCTGATTGGTTGGGAAGGGCAATTTTATACCCCTTTTATTAGGGCAAGTCTAACTTACTTAATGGTTGTAATATTAAATTCCGTGGGGTTTTTTTACTGTATGTATACCCAGACTGCGGTGATTTTCTTTAACAAATGAAATATAAACACAAAAAAGTACTACAAATTGATAGTGGAAAGAAATTAAGAAACATGCCTTGCTCTCTGTAATTTCAGAATCTCTTGTAGACAATGTGGACTCACTCCTGCGGTGCCTCCTGCTAGTCTCTCAGGGAATTAGCTCTTTTTCCAGCCCAGAGCGCCCTCTGGGCTGGTGATCCACTCCTGCTCGGCCCCGTGTCCCTCTCTAGACTCTGTGCCCTGTTAGCTGGGGTGCTTCCCCCTGGCAGTAACCCCTTTCTCTCAGGGTCTCCCCTCCCTGGGAAACCCCCCACCCACTATCCCCATCTCACCTCAGTACCAGGTTACTGCCAGTCATCATCTAGCCCCTATGCCCTGGGGCAGACTGCAGTATCAGCCTACTAATCACTGGCAAGGTTGGGTTTGGACCTGTTGCCTTTGCCTACCCCTGGGCTGCCCTCTGCAACTCCCAGTACCCCTTGGCCTTCTGCTAGGTCGCATCCTGGGGCTTTTCCAGGCTGGAGCTCCCCAGCTCCTCTGCCTTTCCTCAGCCTTGCTCCATTCAGGTACCCTGTCTCTAGCTCCCTGCAGCCAGGCCCTTCTTCCTCTACAGACAGAGAGAGGCTGCCTGTCTGCCCCTGGCTTCTCTGCCTTTATAGGGCCAGCTGAGTCTGTTTGGGGCGTGGCCTCAACTACAGCCACTTCTCCCAATCAGCCCAGTGTAAAAGCTGCTATCTCCAGCTACAGCCCCCTCCCAGGGCTGTTTTTAACTCCTCTGGAAACTCAGCAGGGTGACCACCCCACTACACTCTCCTTTCAGAATTTGTAACTGAAAGTGTGTGGAAGGAAGTTCCCAACCTCAGACAAAAGGGCAACTAAAGCCCTATGGTACGAATAATGGAAATACCTAAATTAAATTAATCTAACTATAAAATGAATATAAAGGACTAAAAGAATTAGTCTAATCAACTTAAACCTCACCTTGGTGATATGCGCCACTGATCAGTCCAAACGAGGTACAGCATAAATACAAAGTTTTTTAAATTACAAAAGGCAGAATCAGTGCTTACATATAACAAATGGATATTGAAAGGTTTTATCCGCGCTTATATTGAACAATCTATATGCCAGAAATGGACCAAACACATTTGGAGCTATTCCACAGCTCTAGGTTGCTATTTGTCCTTCTATTGCTGAGCAAAGATCACATTTCCAGATAATCTTCTCCCAAGTTTTGTTATTCCAATATCACAAAGGCTACCCAAAAGTCAACTTGATGGGGCCAGGGAACAGAAATAAGAAAAAAAAATAGAATAAAATACAAGAAAGATCACGATATGATAAGGTCTGAACAGCAAAGTTTCTCTCCAAAGAAAATATTTTCTATTATATTAATTGTTTTAATCAATAAACCAGTGAAGTAACTATTGGTTAAACTATCAATACTCTCTCACAAAAAGTTACTAAAGAAACTGAGTAGTCATGGGGTAAGACAAAATTGTTCTGGATTTGAAAGTGGCTAAATGTTAAGCAGCAGTAGGAATATAAGGTCCAATTTAATCATGACAAAAGGTAAACGTCAGGTTACTAAAGACTGTGTTAGGATCTGTGCTGTTTGATATATTTATGATTGTCTGGGAAACAGTGCGTGCAGTTAAGTGGCAAAGTTTTCGGATGACAAAAGTATTTAGGCTAAAGAAGACCAAGGAACCTCTTGAGACCTAACCAAGTTACACTGGAAGATGAAATTCCATGTTGATAAATCCAAAGTTTATGAACATTGGAGTGAAAAATGCAAGCTACTCACATATATTGCTGGGCTCTGTACCCAGAAAAGACAAAGACATCATTGAGGACAGCTCTGTGAAAAACCTAGTCTCAGTGTACGGTGGCCATTAGAACTCAAGCACAATGTGAGGATGTATGTTATAAAGAATAGGACAGAAAATATTGAAAATTGCATATAATATACTAATTGGTATATTCTCTCCTAGAAAACTTTTTCCAGTTCTGGTCATCTTATCTCTTATCAGGAGAATGTAAGGACAGACTATTTAATGTCAAGAGATGAATAAAATGTGACATAAAATCATACAAAATAAAGGAGATGTTCCCACAGTAGTTTCCAGGTATTCTTAAATTTTCTTCTCTCTGACTAGGTAGCTGAAGCTTACTTAGTTCCATAGCATCTTCAATGGTTATGTCCAATTTCTTGCAAAAGAATTTTGATGCACTTTAACAGGACATTAATTAAACTGGAGTCAAGTGCAGCATCTTGCCATTGCCAAACCATGGAGATATTTGCTGGAGAAACAGGTTATATTGTAGGAAAAATCAAAAATAAAGAAAAGGGAAGACGGGCAGCCCTTGAACAGCATCTGCAGAGGTTGTTTGTTGTTATGGGCTAAGGGGTTTAAGGCCACCATATTATAGACACTGTGTAGTATAGCTGATGATAATCAGTACTACCTACGGCCATTGGGGAAATCATAATAGGACAGGAGCTGCTCTGGATTCCCAATGGCGTTTCCTAGCTCTACAACACATGGACTGCCAGCAACTAAGGAAGGATGGCATAGAGCATGAAGTGCAGGTTTTTAAGAGGAACTTGCAGAATTTGAAATAAAAATCAGAAAACGATCCTAATTCAATGCCAATATATTTGATATATTAAGTACCTAGAAATCATCTTCCTCTCAATATTTCTAATGGTGGCTGACAATGGCTCAATGGTTAGAGTGAACTGGACTGCAGAAAACCTCCATTCAGTAGAATGTTGGTAACTGGTCTTACATACTGAGCTGGCAACCATTTAAAAATCTTCCAAACAAAATTTGATGAGGATTGACAAGAGGCAGGATCACTCAACCTATCTAAATGCCTTGTGTGCTACATAATGAAAATTAACATTTTAATTTTTTCATTTAGACTAAATAGAGGAGATTGCTAGTCCTCTTTAAAAATAGCTGCATACTGTCTTCAATTAATTAGACCTGCATGATCTTTATGCATAAGATAACACAAGAGGTTCACACTAAAAATAAAATCATATGAAAATGAAACCAGAGTCATCCGTTCACCCCAAAATATGAGAAAAACCAACTACAAATAAAATCTATCCTAAAGAACATCTCCCAGTTCAAAAATAAATATCAACCCTTACCATGCTCTCCCACCTCAAAAGCTGGAATAAACAGATGGGCTTAGTAATGTGCCTTGAAGTCTGACAGGTACAAGCTATTTTGAACCAAGGAGTTCAAGAGTGCTACAAAGTCAAGAGTCCTTTATAGAATGCGCTGCCAGCATAAGGTACAACTCTATATAGAAGTCTAATCTGGAAGTGACAAAGGCATACACTATGAAACAAGATCTGCATCCAAAGGAAACCAGTACCACCCGCCGACAAACCAGAGATAAAAAAGGCATTCCTGGATACTGCTGCCACATGATCATCAACCATAATTAGACAAGATGGAATCCTATGGGATTCCAGGACAGCACCATTTGGGATGATGAGCAATTGCCCCAAACCAGCAACAAAACAACAGAGTCTCTCAAGAACAGACCTATCCACTCACACTGGAGTTTACATATTAGTGAATACCACTTCAGGATCAAAAGAATGGTCAAGAGGACAAAAGCCACCTGAGCTACAGCCTGGTCTGAACCTAGATTCGCAAGGATCAAAGAGATTTGAGGCATTCATATGTATTTAGTTTACGCAACACAAAAACTTCTCTATAAACATAACCAGTGTTTGAAGAATAGATACTGGACAACAGCCAGTCAAGTTGTAAGCATGAAATGATGGTCTCTTCAGTAAAGGCAGCACCAAAACTTTACTTTAGCAACTTCTTCCAGTTTCAAGAAGCAGTGATATGGTTTTTACCAAAAGTGAACCCAGTTCTTGCCCCCTGCCCTTCACTAGCCAGGAGGGACATGATCCAAAAGACAGGCTACTGGATGGAAGGCTTTTAACACTTTCAAAACCTAAGTGAATGTCATTCACTTAAGATCTTGGTATGAGACATCAGAACTTCAGCTATGACCTTGACATTACTATTGAATAGCAATATGACTGTGGTGGAGACTCATTTATATGCCGATTTTCTCTCTATGTAGTTAACTGATAATGGCCTCAGTAATGGCAACAAACATTTGAACACAGGTGTTGAGAAGATCTTGCAAAAAGAGAGGAAGAATGAACCAGGATTTTATTTAGAGCAAATGCTTAAATGCTCACAATGACTCCACAGATATCTACAATATGCTTTAATGCTCCTCTGCCTGCCTCTGACGTAGCAGGGAACCTAAAGATACAGTGAAATGCTGACATCTCCCATAAGTTCCACAACCATATATCAATAGGGGTCAGTGAAAAGACTGGATGGCTCCTTCAGTGTTGGTCAATGACCTGTCTCCTCTATTCTATTCACCTTCATGTTTTATCTATGTGCCCTTTTCCAAAGATATATGGCCATAAATGATAACCTGCTTAATTGCTGAATTTATATATTTTTTCTTTTTAAAGCTTTGCTGAACTCTCTCTGTGTATTAAACAATAGAGACACCAGAACAGTTCCCAGTATGAATATGTTCCAACAGCCAGTTTTTTCCCAACTGATTTCCTTTACCTATGGAGAAAAGCTCAACTTTTTCCCCCATATAACTGTTTTAAAAGCATCTCACAGTGAAAGAGAAGACAACTCCTGGCTCTTCATTATCTTTATTCTCGTAATTATGATCCCAGGAGGTTTACAGTTCAAGTACAAGCTTGAGAATAGGTCAATCTTCACCTTCCATGTCTAACATCCTGAGGAGAGGAAGAGAAGTGTAGTGACATTTGAACAACAATATGATCTGAGCTGTTTATTTTGTTGAGAGAGTGGGTGGTGACCTTATGCAGGGCTGACTCAAGATAAAAAAAAAGTCAGTGTGGGAGTAGATGTGTATGTTGGAGAAGACAGTCTATTCTCTGCTAGATTCCTGTCTGTTCTTCCTCCAGATATCAATATGTCACATCTCAGATCTCAATAATGTATCTTTCCTGATAGCATTTCTTGTCAGACTATCTCATGTACTTGATATAACTAATCCTATGACACAATCAGAAAAGGTAGTTGAAAATAATTCAAAATAGCATTCAAAGCTATATGCCAGGACAGTATATTGCAAATAGAGAAAATGAAATCTGCTACCTTGTCATGGAAGGAGCAGTTCCTCCTTTCTGGGCTGAGAAAATACAGTTATAACAGGTGCTCCTGCAGGAGTGCAGCTGTGACAGAATGCTCCTCTTCAAACAATCAAGTTACCACAGACACACTCTACAGTGCTACTGCAGCACACAAGCTGCTCGTTTATGGAGTGAAGGGGATCAGATCTTGCCCTCAACAGAGCTACTACAATGTTAAGCCTTATATCAGGGGCTATGCATACACTATATGTGCTCCTCTCTAGCTGAGCCTCATCCAGGACCACTCATGCTCAGAGAAGAGGGCACAGGGTTAGTACATAAGAATTCAGTATGTTAACAAGCAAACCCCTCAATTTAACCCTGTAACAAGATATATCTGCCCTCTATATATTTTTAGAACCTTTGGCTTAAAACAAAGGCTGTTGTGGAATAACACTCTTTTTCCCCGCAAACAACCCCCTATAAACTTCTCCAAACCTTCCTTAGTTTGCATGTTCACAGAGAGACGTCAACCTACACCCACAACTTTTTAAGAAATATAGGCATTTTTTGCCTCAACAGGATAGTTAAAACCCTTTAACAATCAGTAACAGAACATTAATACATGCCAGACAGTGGCACCTCACAAGGGAGTTTTTATACAATCCATCAATAGAAAGATGCCTCCTCCCCCCCCAAAAAAAATATTCAATTTTCAGCACTTTCATATAGGAGTTCAAACACTCACAATAAAAGGGGGAAAATAGCATAGCCAGTGCTCTGCAAAGAAACAAAGCAGGACTTGGGCCTGACAGCAAATCATCATGCTTGGCTGCCAAAATGTTGAAAGATTTCATTCGCCTCTTGTTAATTGTAACCATTAGACAACAAACAACAATTTAACTAGAGAGAGGAGGAGAACTTCTTGGGACATAAATGCTAACTTAACAGGCAAACCAGAAACACCTAAAGGAGTTGGTACATCTGATACTAGGAACAGTAGGTGATGGTCAGTGGCAGTGGAGTCGGCACTTAGCTATGAAGGGCTGGTAAGCAAAACGAGGTTCCGGCTGCACTTTCGGAGAATCTCAGATGTGGGTAGAGAGCCTGCTGGTTAATATTTACATGCATCTTCTGGTTTCAGTCTTAACTGCACTGAAGTTAACAGAAATACTATTTAATTGCTATGTATAGCTTAACTGTGCAGAACACACCAAACATTGAGCCGCTTATTGGTGAGGTAATTTTTTTTTGTTTGGCTTAAGGCCACACTTTTTGTGGGCCTCTGCTAATTCTGGAAAAGATCAACACTATAGCTGTACTGAAGATAAACTGAGGATCCTTCCTGGTTTCCTGTAAATTCAGTTCCTTGATTAGAGATCAAGGATTTAACAGCAACATCTCTGGCCTTCTGCAACAGGTTTAAGAGTCGTGGGTTAAAGGATTTGTTCACATACGTAGATGGGTTAATAGTGCACACAATACACACAGAGAACAAATATTTTTGGCTGCACAATAAAGGGATGCTGTCAGTAAAAATTTTTAGTTTATATACTACACTGCTACCTCAATATAACGCCACCCGATATAACATGAATTTGGATATAACGGGGTAAAGCAGTGCTCGGTGGGGGGGGGGGAGTTTGCGCACTTTGGTGGATCAAAGCAAGTTCAATATAACACGGTTTCACCTATAATGCGGGTAAGATTTTTTGGCTCTCAAGGACAGCTTTATATTGAGGAAGAGGTGTACTTAAAAGAAACCTCAAATTTCTATTGCTTCCAATATTCTCTTAAAATCTATAAAGTACTCTATTTCCCCAACTAACTGTGCCCCTTTCCATTTGACGAATATATTTAGTCCCCATCTTCATGCACAGTATATTCAAGTACCTTTTTTTTTTTTTAAAGAAGTTTCAGATTTTTTAAAATAGATACATTTACCAACTGAGCATAGAACAGGTCATAGTTGAGCGTCAAACTATTTGACTCTGTTCCAACCATACATACGTGACCTTACAAAATCCATGACAGGGAGGGGTGCTTTTACACAAAGATAGGATACCCATAGAGTCCCTTCATCCTCTTCCAATACTGCACAGAAAATTCTTTGTTCTCCTTTAAAATACTATGGTATACCAAAACCTGGATTTACCTACTTTTCTGAAAGTTCCCAAGGTAGTGACTATATTTATTTTTGCGTCTTGTATAGCATTGAGTTCATCATTCGTGCTTAAATTAACAAATTTTCATCTAAATGGTAACAATCATCTTTATCTTGACTTGCAGAGGGCATTTCTTATTTCTGCTAATGCAAACTTTATTAGAAAGGGAAAAATATTCTTAACTATGTAAACCTTGTTGCGAGCTTTACATTCTGTAGAACACAAGATTACAAATACTTATGTTCGTGTTCTAGTTTATCTGCAGTTTGAATATATTGTACTCATGCTTAATGAACTAATTAATTTAGGAAAAGTTTCTATTTGGTTACAGTATCTAACACATGTTAGAAAAAGCTCTTGCAAAAGAGCATCTGTAGTATACAGCTATTAAGCTATATTCAATATACATTAGTGTGGTGAAAAAGAGTTATGTTTTTATTCAGTATTTTAACTAGCAAGACCAAGGCATTAGAAATTACAAATGCCAAAATAAATCAAATACTTCATTCAGATACACGTTTTCTAAAACTATATCCTCTGATATACCAAGATTGTATCCTTATTAATACATTTATGCTAGTAAAAGGATTAGATATCCTGATTACTCCTGCAAGATGAACATTATACAAAAAAATACAACAGTATTGTTTTCTGTAGAGTGATCCTTCAAGAATCAGCAGATTTGTTGGCACCTTCTCCTTCAGCTTCCTGGTAAGATCAATTTCCTTCACAATGAGAACTAAGTATACATTTCAAGAAAGCCTCATTCAGTGAAATTAGACATCTGTGTTTCTCTCTTGTTCTTATACATACCTGATAGGGATGATATAGGAAAACAGGAGGAGGAACCGAAAAAGGTTGCGGTACCATGGGCCTACAAATCCTTGCAAGGTTACCATAACAATTGAAAGGGCAACTAGAGCCAAAAACAGGGCTTTGGTCAGTTGATTCAGTTCAAGATCCAGTAAACCAACCTAAAGGAAGCAATATAAATCAGTAAATAAAAGTTAACCATAAATCATTCACATACTGACACCTTATGCAATTATTCAATTAGAAACTAGAAGGCCACTAATACTTATTTGAAATCTGTTTTAATTATGTTCAACTGAATTGGAATAACCAAATCTGAATAATTTTCCACATTTACATGAGACAGAAGTTTTCCAATAATACTTCCAACAGTCACAGAGTGAACTGTCCCATAAATACCTTTTGAGTTACCTTATATCTGACACGGAGACCACCAGCTTGTGGGGTAGGAGTTATTTCCTTCTATCACACATTCTGACCAGAATTTCTTTTGAGCAAAACTATTGACTTTACATGATTTCTTTGTAGCTTGTACTGTTCATTTGCCGGTGTAAGACCACTAGACTTGGTAGAGTTGAGAATCATAAGTCAGATATGAAGTAATACAAAAGATATGAGAGACATTAACACTCCCTGTAATTTGCAACCCTACAGTACTACTTTAGAAGAAATACTATTTTGGAAATCTGACCTTATTCCATCAATTTTTCCCTGACTTTTTTTAAAAATAGTTATTTATTATATGAAATTCATCTTATTACTAAAGAAGCTTTTCATAAGTATTGAGATGAATAAAAATCATTGTCAAATGGAATGTCTATTGATTGTGATTTAAAACAGCAAAATAGAACCCAGGCTTTCCATAAGTAAAAAAGAAAATATATTCAATCTCTCTGATAAGCATTATCCTAAATAATGTGTCATGCCAGTAGATCTCCCATCAGCTACTATGTTTCTAATGAAAAGATATTTTTAAAACTCAGTAACTAAGATTTCCACTATTTCAATCATGTGCATTGTATGCTAACTATTTGAGATCCACTTTTTTTGGATCATCTTTTAGTCAGTAAAATATGTGGGAAAATTATGTCAGCAAGACATGCCTAAGCCCCATCGCAGATGCCCTTTTATCTTTAGACCCTGCCAGCAAGGACAGTAAAACATAACACTTTCCTAGATAAACAATCTGTAAAGAAACTATTTTAAAATAGTTCGGAAAAATTCCAGCATTCTTGCCTGAGCATGGGCTGTCCCTTCCCTTGAGAACTAGGCAGCTGAAGACCACAGCGGCTGATTTATCAGCTGCATTTAAAAAGCAGCACAACGAGGACAAATATCTTGCAATTTCCGCTGCTTCAACTACTACATAGTTTATGCTTGAATTATTGAGAAAAATAGGTTTTTGGATTAAAATGAAGAAAAATTAAGCCAGGGAAGTAGAGCATGTTTCAAAGCCCAGATCTTTTTGCGTTGACAAAGGCGGTCTAAGTTTCAGGCCTCGCTGAGGATCAGATGAAGTCATTATTCATTCAGTCAGGGAAAAAAGACTCAATTACCTCAACCTAAAGATGCTATCAATGAATGCAAAGTGCATATTTTACTCTATTCATCCAAATCCCATTAAAAAGTGAAAGGAATGATTTAATCTGGCCTTCTAGAGTTGGTCTTTTTTTGTAATAAAATAAAGAATCACTGTCTTGCAATATGCATAACCACTACCTCACTTTTTTTCCTGCATCATAGCAGTGAAAGACTGTAAAAGCCAAGACAAAAACTAACAGAAATGAATACAAAGTTTCTTTTGAAAAAATGCCACTCATAGGATAGAAACATTAAATGTAGTCCACTGCACATTGATATGTAGCTAATTCAAAGCATTAATACCTTTCTAATTGATGAAGACGGATGTGAACATAAGAGTTTGAAATCCAACTACAATGTTGTTAGAACAGTGTTTAAAGTAAGAAGAAAACTTTGAGGTAAAATATTTTTTCAAGTACACAGTAAAAAAAGTCTTTTCAGGTATAGTGATTAATTGTTATACAACTTCTCCCGTCCTCACTAGTCTGTACATTACATTACTGTCATTAGACAATCTTAACATTTCTATTTGCTATCCACAGTGAAATCAACTTTACATGTGATGCCCATTCAAAAGAGGAGGATATATCTATAGAAAAAAAATAAATTCTTTAAACTGCATACTACATTCCTGAAAAATTCTCTCCTGGAATTATATATATAAAACACACTAATGTAAACAGCTTTATACTCTAATGTTACTGTATGGGAGTTTCTGCAATCAAACTATTCTCTATTTTATTCAGGTAGTTAAAAAGTCTGCCTCACATTTTGATGAAAAATAATTAACCAATTTCTTGTTAAATATACTGTAGTGTAGGTGAATTAGGGAAGATATTTCAATAGATACCTCATCAATTGTACTTTTATCGAGAGACTTCTAACATATACTACCAATGAAAGAACGAAGCTTTTCATAGCCAAAAGAATCTAAAATATTCATAATCACAATAAGTAATTATGGCTACATAAGAGAAAGATGAATTAAGTATACTTAGTAATTTTCAACATTTATTACAATTTCCTATATTTGTAAAACAAATTTCTTCTGCTTGTCTTAATATTTGTCCTGTTTGAAATAACTGTGATAACAAAATTAAATACGCCACTGGAAATTTTAATCTCCAAGGGAAAATTTGTACATAATGTCTAAGAGAGCCCCAACAGTTTTGCAAAGGGGTTGCTCTAGGATAATGAACACGATAATTGCTTGTATAATCTAAAATGCTACTAATGGCAACAATCACAAATTCATTTAGCTCCTCTAATTTATGTACCAAGTTTTAAATAGCTAATGGTTCTCACTAAAATAATGGCTTATACCAACAAAAAAGGATAAATATGATATTCTCCTGCTTAAACAAAACAACTCCCTAATCCATCAGTCTAGTTTTTTATTTTATGTATTTATGTTTGATACAATGAAGGAGTAAAGGGTCTAATCTTCACAATGTAGTGTTATAACAGTACATCAGAAAGCAAGAAGGCCCAAGTCACACCACTGCATCAACAAAGTCAACCTATTTTAATTTTTGAGAGAAAGGTTGAAAGTGACAAAAAGTTTGATTAAACAAAACATAAAAAACAAAGCTGTTTGACATAACAGTCCTGTAAGGTTTAATCTTATGAAAACATTTTTCCACAGCTGTTACACTACTTTCAGAATAATTCGTCCAATGTGCCTAAATACACAAAAGGATCCTGTATAGTTCCTCACTATAAAACTTTTTTTTTTTTTAAAAGGGCACATTTTTGAGATATATCCTTCTATAATGTTTATTTCAAAAGTAATTATATTGCAGTCATCAGTCAGCTTCTGCACTAACATCATATTGATTGCAATGGAGTTGCATGTTATGTATAGTAGGAACAGATTTGGCCCTCATTTGCATTTCAATAGCTGAAAACGTCCTGACTACTAAAACAGACTCTGAACTGAACACTAAGTTTCATTCAAGAAATAATATCTATTGATATTTTTCTCTCTTTACAAACTTAAAAATAATTACATCTCTACTTTGAAGTAGCAGGAATACCAAGGAAGGCAGATAAATAAAAATGTAGTAATTTCAGACACTTCTTGTAAGCTTGCTCATACACAATTTTCCTAATCCACATTTCTCAACCCCTTTCTTTACATTCTTGGTTAAACAGAAACAAGTTTCTCATTAGGAAATAGCTGGTGTGCAGTTATTCATTCTCTCTCTCTCAAACACACACATATGTTTTATGGTCATAGTGCACACCAGCCACACATATCTGAAGTACTCTGGTTTATCATACTAGCCATCTGTTAAATAAAAGGGTGGTTTTTTGCTTTGTTTTTTTTACCATTAGAATGTATCAATTCAATAACTTATGCTTGAAAGGCTACCTAAATAAAATCAAACCAGAATGTTGCAATCCCATTTGAAATTTTAATATTTGTTACTAAAACTATATTTACAAATTCAGATGTCAAAGTCTATAAAAATGTACTTTTGTTAACTGTAATAACTTCAAAGGAACTCCTGTAATTCAGTTCTCATACTGTGCACTTCTTTGTTAAACAAGGGGACACACTGGGTAACTGATTAAAGAAAAAAATCTAAATTTAAGATTGACTCAAGTCAACAAGAAGAAAGGAACTTAAATTCACACATTTTCCCTTAACTCATCTTATTGTGCCTAATTAATACCAAACAGCATGAAACGGTGTGCATAATATGCTGTGTTCTGCACAAATACCTTCCTTATCCTTTTAATGAGTACATACAAAATCAAGAGAAAAATCGTACATTAAAAAAAACAAAAACAGAAAAATGCAACATTTGAAATACCTAAAATGATCATTTATTGAAGAAAGTTTCTATCATACCTAAAATGATAATTTATTGAAGAAAGTTTCTATCAGCCACTGTCGCTGTTTTGTCAGTTTTTAAATATATCACAGTCCTTTGTTTAATCATTTGGGGCAGCAATGACAAGGCAGGGGAACATTTCCCAAAGTGCTGTCAAAGTTATTACAAGTCCTGTACTTTTAGGATCATTTGTCTTTTTGTCTTCATTGGCAAACTACATAAAAATTGGTGAAAACTGTACTAGCCTTTATAAATAAATAATAATAATAATAATAATAATAATAATTTCTATAAGAGTATATGTTTATAACAAAAGTTCCAGAAAACACCAATATGGATCCTCAAGTGTATTTTGTGTGAATTCTCTTACAAAAATGTATGTATCCTTTACATTGTCTTTCAGACAATAATTTCATAGTGACAGCTATTATCTGGAAATGCGCTGACCTGCTTTGTGCTATTTTGAATACTAAATCATGTGCTTAAAAACTTGAATTTAATAGGCACGCTAAACAGATTTGGAGATTTGTAATAGTGCCTTAAAATATTATACAAATTTTCTAGTAGATAATATGTATCTAGTGAACTACATGCCTTTATTTTGTTACAAAATGTTTTGCATGATTAATTTTTCTATAGCTATACAGAACAAGATAGGTTAATGACAGATTCCTAAAAACAGACATGTTTGTTCCACAAAGGACTATCAACATATTTTAAGAATTAGGCCACTCATTAGTTGTCAGTTTCTGGTTATTTTCTTTTATGTTAATAAGCTATTTTTGTAATCTGCACGATACCTATGTTTGAACTAACTAATACTACAATAATCTCTTTCAAAAATCTATTTCTAGTTTGGTAACAGGCAATATTTATAATTTTGTTCAGGAATCTAAAATACAAGGTTACACATTTCCTCCCCTCTCTACCTACCTCAAATAAACATAACCGATTTCTTGTTGTTATATATTCTTAAAGTCAGGCACCTAAATAATTTAAATAAAAGTGGCCTGAATTTCAGAGATGCTCAACATTTACTAGTCACATTGACCACAATAGGAGCTCCCCATGCCTTTTATTTAGATGCCTACATAACAGATTTAGGTGCCCAAACAAAGGCACCCAAGTTTAAAAATACCAGCCATAGTTTCAATGACTTCTTAAAAATTATTCCTTCTCTTTCAAGTATGTGATATGCTTTATCCTAACAGAGAACACAGAGTAAGCAGTACAAGTAAACTTTAGCTTTCACAAAGCAAAAATAAACCAAGGTGAATTTAACCAAAAGAAAGGTAACTCGTGCTTATCATACAATGGATTATTAATCTTAATTTTACTTGTTTTCCCATTATTTCTAGTACTCTACCCAGCTTGAAAAAAACAATGTATCCGCTTTATCCCAAGACATTCCTGAATCTACAATTACCACTTTTAGAAACCAAGCTTTGGTGGTTGATGACTTCGACTGCATGATTAGTAACATTTTTAACATTATAATGCATTTCAATATTTTGCTACAGTACACTGTCTGCCTCAAAGCTTAAAAGGTAAGCAAGCAATTTCCTAAAGAGTTGCCATATCACAGTTTGGTCAGCAGAGGGTGCTCAAGATTGATGCTATCTGTTGTCTTTTAGAAAGTCCTCATTTGGTAATACAGTACAAATTAAACAGCTCTTTTTCTTTACTGGATTAATCAGTCATATAGTTCTACTACAATGCTGCTAGAGCAATGGACAGTATTTTTATTTTACTTTTAAATTTGAAACACTATTCAGAGGAACTCTATTTTAATGCAATTTAGACTGTGCATTGAACCTTCATTACATTTCTGTGCTTACACTTCCTTTTTTAAAAAAGTTAATGTTACAACTTAATCTCCACACTTTTACACTAACACAAACAAAAACTCTTCAAGGCATGAGCGAGCAGGTACTCTGCACTGGTACCCAACACTCTTTAACTACTTTAATGTAATGGAGCTGTTACACACAAGAACAATTGATAAAAATGGACATGGAGCATACTGAAAAGATTAATGGTTTCTAAAACTTTGATGACTATACAGGTCTCTTGCTTTCTTAATAACGTGCTATCCTCGATTGTAAGCTATTTTAAATGGTTTTCACAAGACCACCCATCAATTTTGAATAATTACTTCAATCACCTGAGCCATCTAGTGACATTGGAAACCACAACATTCAGTATAATTTAATATAATCACAGGGTTAAACATTCATTTTTCTACTTAATCTAATTAAATAAACTCCACATTTTCAAACTTAATTGTGTAAAGTTAGGCACTTAAATAAAAATGGTCTGATTTTCAGAGTTTCCCATTAAACCCAGTGGACACTGAGGATACTCAAAACCTCTGAAAAATCAGGCCACTTTTATCTAGATTCATAAATACACATTTACATGCCTAACTTTGGAAATTTAAATTGCAAAATTTTGGGCAAAGGTTTGGATTTTTTGGTAACTATATTTACACAGATATTTTATACAGATTGTTAAGTTCCTCTTGAGTTTCATTTTCACGCTATTCAATGATTCAAAACTTTTTTAAAATTAAACATATACATGTACCATCATATACTTTAGCACTTCTCTTAAAAGTAAGAGCAAAGAGCAAGTATGTTAAAGCATAGTCAGAAAAGATTACTTTTTTCCAAATACAAGGGGTTAAATAAGTCAGGGACACACCTAAAAGGCCTGATGATATTACACAAGTCAATGGAATTACATAGGTGTGAAACTAGAATTATGAAAATCAGGTCCAAGGTGTAAATTGTTAGAACAGAGTTTAGAATACCTGAATGAATAAAATCAACATAGCAGCTAAATAACTGATATTAATTCCTTTGAAGAAAAACAATATTATATGTGAGCTCACTTGGTTTAATATAAATATTAGCTAGCTTATTTTTCATTTAAGTATTAGATAACACAAATAATATACAACACACACAAGTAACGAAGTAGCCTATACTCTTCTCCCAGCATATTCCAAGCCACTACACTAGTTGCTAGTATAAATCTGAGGTAACTTTCTGGAAGACGACAGAGTTATTCTGAATTTACACCTGAGCTCGAAGTGTTGCATCAAATATTTATTTTCAGTTTCAGGTTTTGCAAGGAACTTCTATCTTTATATGTAGAAAGTTAAATGTATGGGTTATTCAATGAGGTCAATTCATAAAACCAGTAAGAGGCTAATAGTTCTTTCAAAAAAGTCTTTAAAATTAAATTGATATTTAAAAAAAAACACATTTGAAAAAAGTTTCAGAATCTCCCCCACCTCAAAAAGAAAGGGAGGTGATAGCAACTCTTTCCCCCCAGGAGTTATGACTCCTAGATAGAGAACTCCTCACCACCTATATTAATGACATACATATTTGAAAGAGTTTGTGTGCCTGTCTAGTGGGTCACAGTTAAGGTTACCAGAATGTTTGGGGGAAATTTCATATTAAATTTTTTTAAAGTAGTGTGTGGAAATTCTATTATAAAAATGGAGCCCTAGAAGTTTCATGTTGAAAACTCTGTGAACCATGCATAGAAAGTTCCATGTGCAGCAGGCTCCTTAAGGAAGAGCAGAGGAAGACCTTCACTTTGGTGCAGCTACTATGGTTCAGGTGCCCCCATCCTCCACACTTCCTGAAGTACACATGGAAGAAGCCCAGAAACTACAGATAGTCTATTGCTTGCAAGAAAGGAGGTCCCCTTATACCTAATTTGGGGGCCACTGGGGAAGCGTCACTCCAGCAGGTAGGCATCTTTTATTAAAACCACCTTCTCTCCTGTCTATCAAAAATTTTACAAGTTCACTTGTGATTATGATTATTTTCTCCATCACCTTTTGTGGCAGAAAAAGAATATTAATGAGTGCAAACAACTTGGCTGTTCTTACCATAAGATTTACTTTAGATCTACCTCTCCTGAAATGCTGAACTGTTTAAAACAAAGAAAATTGCAAGAGAAAAGAAGCAAACTAGTTTCCTTAAATTTTCAAAAACTGTAATTTTTAATTCATTCAAACCCTTTGACTACAGAATAGATTAATTTCAAACTTTCCCAGAATCTGAATCCCTACATCAAGAATTAATCAGTAGTATCATTTTTGTTGTGATGCACTTTTGTTTTCACACCTGTCTTTTTCCAGGATTCTGAAAAAAAATTGATTTACCCTCTCCACAAAAAAAAATGTCAAATCTCTAGTGGACTTTATTGCCTTTTTCTGAGTTTTCCATCTTTTGCACATCTTTGTTACTCAAGTAATTATATAAAATATATCGGATGGGCATTTTTTAGTACTAGAAACATTAAACTTTCATTCACAGACAAACATTTCACTTTATAAATGAAAGTTAGCTATCTAAAAAGATGAAAGGGAATTGATGAGAATATCAAGATTCTTGCTATGTTTATTAGGAAAAAAGAGCGAAGATAAAGCTACAATTATGCCACAAAAACAACTGAAAAGCAAAGTACTGAACATCATAAAGTAGATGTTACCTTTTATGGTAGCATCAGCACTTTCAAAGTAGCACAACAAGAGCAATCTA